>NC_056729.1:358729555-358769555 GCF_019279795.1 Protopterus annectens | reverse complement strand
CCTGAATGCTAATCTATGCATCTTCCAGAGAAGACGTATTTCTTTAATTTCTTTTATTAAATCCCACCATTGCATCATAACTGCATCATTTTTCTCAAGGTTTATTCTTTCCAAATACACCTCATTCAATGAAAAATACACCTCCCAGTTTTCATCACATCACTCAAACCCTTACTTTTATCATTATTCAAGATCATTCCCATTTCTGTTAGATATCCATTCTTAATGTCTTCATTTTTTCTCAATTTCTTTTATGTATTTTTTCCATATTATAATACTCTGTTGCATTTTTCTTTAAATTCTCTAGTAAATATCAGTAAATTTTCCCATACTCTACTTTCTCTTCATTTCTTACATCTTGCCATTGAAAAAAATTTTTTTATACTTCTCTTTAAATTCAATCCACAATTCAGACCAGTATTTGTAGAAGCCCTTCAAGATCATATGATCCTTCCATAATCGCAATATTTCCCACCCTCCAGTTTCATCCCATAATTTCTTGTGTATTCTTTTTTATTCTATTTCCTATTGTAATATATTCCATTTCTTCCATCACCTTCCACCATATTGATAAATGGTCTGAAAAAAACATCTGAACTGTATCACCATCTGCTACCCCTAAGCCTTCTGATAACACAAAATAATCAATTTCAGATCCACATGCCCCCTTCTGTAAGTCCACTGACTTTTGTTGCACACAACTAATTTACCACATTTTATCCCTTGCTGTATTTTTTTACATCTTTCCCTTTTAATTTACGTCTTCCCCTTAAATCACAATTAAAGTTCCCTGCAATTATAATTTTTATGTTATTCACGTATAGTCTGATACTTGATGAAACAGATTATCTCTTTATTTGCTATTTATATGTGCATATAATGCTATAATTTGATAAACATCATGTTCTCTCTACCTCACATCCTTCCCATCTTTACCAACATTACATCTAGTATTTTCACCATTTTCTCACACAGCACAGTCACTCCAGAACAACTTTCACTTCCTAAGCTCCATATTAGATTATATTTCTACCCCACATTTTTTCTGTTTGCAGTATTTCTTCACTTATCAGGAATCTTACAGTACATCCTCTAACAGAATAACATCCATATCACATTTACAACCAGACCATTCTAGTATTCGTATCATTCTTACAGTGTTAACATCACTGTTCACATTTACTGAAAGTACTCTAAATTGTTGCTTTTCCTTCTTTTTAAGTTTAGGGAAAATATTTTTAAACTTTCACTTTCTTATTTTAACTCTTTCTCCAACTGAATATTTTCCTGAGTTTAAGTACAAATAATTCTTGATCCTCAAAATCAAATTTGTCACTGCTAGAACTTCAAAAAATTATTAGTGTCAAATCTTTCTTCTGAACTCTTTTCCTGTACAGACTCACTCCTCATTTTTCCCCTCCATATTTTTTCTTCTTCTACAGTTTCTTCCTCACGTAGTTCACCCTCTCCTCCAGTCTCTTGTCATCCTTCCTTGTGTATGTTTTCTTCCTTTTCTCTCCTTTTTCATTATTTTCTCTTGGCAATCCATTCAAAAGTGTCTCTTTTTATACAACCTGCACTCAGGCATGCATCTTCTTGTTGTATGTCCTTTCTCCCCACAATGGTTACATTGTCCCTAGTCATAATCATTCATTGTGAAACATCCCCATAAAATGAAGATGATTTAGGCTGCCTAGCATATCTTAATGTCCATCTATGACCAGACACAACATAACAATTTGGAAGTGTTTTGCCCTATTTTTTTCACATTTCAAGACATCTTCTACCCTCTGCCCTCCATTCCATAAGTTTTTCTCATCTCTAACTTTTACAATATTATTAATAGTTTTACACAAACCTTTCCATATTTTTAACATACTCTTCTTTCAGTCCATCAGTTCTAAACTGCAAAGTTACATTTTTTAATATTTAAGTTACTACCAGAAAACAAACAATTGTTCCAATGGATAAGTGTCCTTTTTGTCACACTGTTCTAGAAATTTCACCATAAGTCCCTCATTTTCAAATGTTATTTTACAAAAAATCTCCATCCCAATATATTAAAAATCTGAATTTCTTGAGCTTTAAAACCCAGAAAAGTTACTAATTCCTGTACATAGTATCTGTCTATTACGGTGTCATTTTTTTCTTATTCTAACAGTCTTCTCTTCTTTTTGAAAACAGTTTTTCTCACAGTTTGTTGCTTTTCTCCTTTTTTGCCTTCTGTCTCTGCTGCATATGTTATAGTTCCTCCATTATCTGCTACCACAAAACTAGACACCTTCTCAGTTTGTTGTTGCTTTCCTCTTTTATTTTATGTCACTGACGCATATGTTTTAACTGCTGCATTCTCTGCTGCCACATCACCTAGTTTCTTTTCCACATTACCATCCTAAGCACTTCCAAACAAGTTATCTGCCATCTCATCCCATGAAACAGCAGAACTGTCACCTGGATCATCCCGCTTGACTATTTTTAACATAATAATATGTGCAACTTCTCTTGACACCAGTTCTGTTACCTGTACCACTCTAACAGGCTCACTTCCTTCCTTCTCCACTGAGAAAAGTAAACACTGCTCATTATAACATCCAACACACAAGAATCTTTGTTTACATTCTGATTCTCCATATCAAACATTTTTTTTTCTCCAAATTCTTATTTTCTACCTCCGAACTCTCCACAGCTTTTCTCTCTGTCCTCCTCCATGTTACTGCTCCTTCTCTGAGGCCTCTTCCTTTCTGCTGTAGGAGGCCTCAGTGCCATCTAGCAGCTCCAAAGATTAGGGGTCCTTTATTTATATACAAAAAAGCTCTTATTTACAGCGTATTTACATATTTACAAATGTGCAAATGTATAGATTTTTCTTCTTCCGGCTTTTTCCCGGTTAGGGGTTGCCACAGCGGATCACCTGTCCACTCATGATTGGCAGTGGAGCTTTACGGTGTCGAGTTGCCAGCCCAGTGCCCAACCTTCCACAGAAGGCACACACATGCATGCACTCATGCCTAGGGCCAAATTAGAGTGTCCAATCCACCTACAGCATGCCTTTGGGCTGTGGGAGGAAACCCACACAACCACAGGGAGGACATGCAGACACTGCACAGAAGGCACCCCAGCTGAGGATCAAACTAGAGAACCTCTTGCTGTGAGGCAGTAATGCTAACCGCTGCACCACTGCGGCCGCCTGTGCAAATGTATAGATATGCAAATATATTTACACATATTCATAATTTTCCTTACAATGATACTAAATTATCATCCCTATTAGAACCCCACTTCTTTTTCCATAACCACCATCTGATTTTGCTTAATATTGTTGCTAAAATTCATTTACCATTAAACATAATTTCATTTATTCTTTCATTCCATATAATCCATATGACATAAAAATAGCTTTTTATCTATTTTTTTAACATATTCTTTATTTCTATTCTTATAATATCCAGGGTTCTGTTATTGATCTTTTAATAAGAATGCTGATTAGGTATGCTATTGCATCTGCAGCTAGATTTACGTATTCCAGGGGAAGGTTGTCAGCTGAGGAGGATCAAGGTTTTAGTTTACGTAAAAGCTTTTTTATGACAATTATAGAAACTGGTTGAAAGGTAAAGTGGGTGGAGTTGACTGCATGTGTATTGGAGAGGTTGCAGGTCGGTGAGTTTTGTGAAGAAAATGTGCTAGTGTCTAAGGTGGGGATGTTGGCTATGTGGAAGGGGTGCATTGGGTGAGTTTGAGGTTAAGTTGGCTATGCATTCTATGAAGTATATATTAAAATAGGTAGCTGTTTGAAGAGGGGAAATGTCTGGGTATGTGCTGGGATTCTGTTTTGTACCTGGGCTGTTGAACAGAGGATATGGAGGACCTGCATTTTTAGAGTTGTTTTCATGTCCATCTTGTAGCAGTACAATAAGAATTTTTATCTCTAATAACTTGTTTCTTGTCTTTGTTTCATAGCTGTCCAAATAGTTGCCAGTTTTTGTAATTTTTATTCTTTTCCCAGTTAATCCATGTTTTGTCTGTGTCTCTGTCTTTCATAAGGAGTTTGCATTGGTTGGTGAACCATGGGGTATGGCGGTTTTTAATTCTTTTTGCATGTTGTGAGGCTAAGGTGTTAATATTTAGGCATGCTGCACTGAAGTATTCAACTGCATCACTTAAGGGGAGTCTTTTTAGGACGGAACAGTTAACTTCCTTCAAATATTCAATAAATGACTCCTTGGAGAATTTGGAGAGATTACAGGTAGTTTTGAGTTTATCAAAAATGAGGAGAAAACAACCACAAGTGACTAGATAAAAGCAATATATTTATTCAAGATGGTAAATTAAAACAAAGAGTGAGAAGTTCACACTGAAAAACCAATCAGTAAAAACTAAATGTAAACTCCAGCCAAGCTAGAACTTCCAATGAGTGACCTCCCAAACCTTCTGTAACAGAGGCACATGGGATATATGCAAATGACCCTTATGAACATCAGGTGTTTCAGCTCAATGGATAATTCTGATTGCCCATGACTTTTACATTTGAAGTCGTTTTAATGGACAATTTCAGGCCAATAAAGCCAAACCCCACTAGCTATGGATATGCATATTTCGGCCTTGTTATCACCTCATCAGCATTGCACAAGCAGAGTGTTTGACAAAGCATAAGAAACACAGGGTTGTTATACCCAGCTGATGCCCATTATTATTAGGGTGACTGCAAAATATCTCAACTAACAAATTAAAACAAAGAGTGAGAAGGTCACACTGAAAAACCAATCAGTAAAGACTAAATGAAAACTCCAGCCAAGCTAGAACTTCCAATGAGTGACCTCCCAAACCTCCTGTAACAGAGGCACATGGGATATATGCAAATGACCCTTATGAACATCAGGTGTTTCAGCTCAATGGCTATGCTGATTGCCCATGACTTTTACATTTGAAGTCATTTTAATGGACAATTTCAGGCCAATAAAGCCAAACCTCACTAGCTATGGATATGCATATTTCGGCCTTGTTATGACCTCATCAGCATAGCACAAGCAGAGTGTTTGACTAAGCATAAGAAACACAGGGTTGTTATACCCAGCTGATGTCCATTATCATTAGGGTGACTGCAAAATATCCCAACTAACAAATTAAAACAAAGAGTGAGAGCTTTCATGGTTTTGAGCTTATGTTCTTTTGTTAGTTGTGTAATATTCCTGTGGGTATAAGATGGCAAGTAATCACTTAGTGTATCAGGGAAGGTAACCGAGGAGGTAAAATTAGATGAGTTGGTTGGGAGTTATTTTTGCCATATATTGCTGTAGTAATAAGTTGAGTGAATTCAAAGAAGTTCATGCTGTTGATCACTGAATTTGCAGATAAAGACTACCAGTCAATGTTTACATCACACAGGAGGATAATTTCATTTGTGATTTTATCTGCTATTCAGAATAGTATGTTTTTAAGTATTGGAATGTTCTGACCTGTGGGGATATATAGAACAGCAATGCATATGCTCTTGGCTGTACTAAGTTTTAAGAATGAGATTAGAATTTCTTCTTTTCCAAAAGCTAGGCTTATGCCTGTATAGAGAGTTACTATGAGCATATCTGAAAAGATTATTGCTATTCCAGTTGCTTTTTTGTTTTCTATCAAGCCTAATAATATTATAACCAGGGGGTAGTATTTTAGCATCTTTTATTTCAGGCTTTATCCATGTCACAGTTGTGGCTAGAATGTTTGTGTTGTGTTGGGCCATCCAGGCATGAAAATATATAATTTGTTGCATATGCTTTTAATATTTAGAGTGACTATTTTTAAACTTTTAGGGTGTATTTTATGGTTTGGGGTTTGATTGGGACCTGGGTTGGGATGGATGTCACTACAAGGGTGTATGGTGGAGACTGAAGGTTTATTTATTATGGCATTTTTAGCAGACATGGGTAGAATCATTACATTAACATTGGGACTGACATTTTTAGTATGTTGGGTTACAATAGGGGAATGGAGTTAAGGGAAATAAGCTTGAAGAAATTTTTGATTAGCTAGTGGGAAGATGGTTGATATGTGAGGATGAAGTAATGATTGAGGTGTGCTTATTTATTACTACTACTGATGGTGATGTTAGGAATGAGATAAGGAGGATGAATAAGGTCATACAGGAAGGAAATAGCATGGCTAGTTTTGCAAAAATCTTACAGTATGGTTTGGTGAGGTAACTAGAAGTGATAATAGTGTAGAGAATATGTAGGTTTTGGTGGGGAGGGAGCAGAGTGAGATTTGAGAAGGAATTTAGAACAGAAGTGGGTAGAGATGGTTTAAAAAGAACAGTTTGTGATTGGATCAAAAATTAGGTTAAGATAGGGTGAGTAGAGAAGGTGGAGTAAGTTAGATAAAGGTGTAGATGTAGTGGTGGTGGTTGGGAATTGGGGGTAGGGCAGGGGAGTAGAGTAAAACCTGAGCATAGTGATTGCTGAACAGAGTGGGCCATCTAAGGGTGGAGTAATTACGAGGAGAAAAATCTGTAAAACTGCAGCAAAACAGGCAGTAAGACAAATCCTGATAATTTTAAAGACAGTAACACAATCTGGTAAACTGCTGTTAACATACACCTAAGTTAACTGCACAAGGATGTACTGCAGTGACTTTGGCTTGGCTATAGTAGCTGGAGAAACAACTGAGATGAGGGAGGACAAATCAGCTACTTCAAATAAATGCAGTTACTCCCCCCACAGATGGTTTAGCACCTAAAACAAACAATCAGTGAGGTAGAATGACTTTGAAATCTAAATACTTGATGTGAGTCACAGCATTTAATTTTATGGTTATGGGCTTTTATTATCTTTCCAGGGATGTTTTGCACTGCCAGTGTAAAATATGCTAAAGTGTTAATTTAGCTTCACCTGTAACAGTAAAAGGACTGTGGGTGTGGGTGGGTGGGTGGTGTCCCTCCAACAGATTCAACACTACAATACAGAACACACTAATGCATAAGTGAGGGAAAGCAATAGAGTTTAGTCCTTGAAATTGCCTTACATAGATTTTAACTGAAGGGACTGTTTCTTTCGAACTTTTGCAACTAGAGGTGAAATTCAGCTGTACAAGTTCCTTTGGTACTGTGGTTATGTTAACTTTTTTGATAGCAATTGTTAGACATATGTGTTTTGTACAATAGATTTTAACTGAAAGTATTGTTTTATTTTGCACTTTTGCAACTGGAGGTGAAATTCAGCTGTACAAGTTCCTTTGGTAATGTGATTATGTTAACTTTTTCAGCAGCAATTGTCAGACATAGTATGTGCTTGGTACATTTACTGTAGAGTGAAGCTGCTGGATGGATGGGAGTACACTTGGGTCATGGGATAGAGAAGTGACTTTATCTAGCACCATCATCATCATCATCAGCCCCTTTTTCCCATTTTCTACGTGGAGTTGGGGTAGCGTGTTAACTGTCGCCAACTCTCTCGATTCAGTGCCTCACTCCTGCCTTCTTCAACACTCATGCCTGACTGTCACAGATCTTCTTTCACACATTCCATCCACCTCTTTGCTGGATGTCCTCGCTTCTTCTTACCTTCTTCCTGTCTGTCCCAAATCTTCCTCACCAAATTGTCTTCTGCTTTTCTATACATGTGCCCAAACCACTGTAACCTGTTCTCTTTGATCTTTTCTGCAGTTTGAGATACTTTGGTTTCTGCTCTTACGTCCTCATTTCTTTGTCTGTCTCACAGTGTGCATCCTATCACCTTTCTCAGGCACATCATTTCCATCACCTTTAGCTTCTTCTACTGTTCTGCCTTTACTGCCCAGGTTTCTATACCATACAGTAGTATTGGTTGCATCACTGTCTTGTACACCTTCCTTTTCAGCTTCTTTGGCATTCTTCTGTCATAGACAACACCTGATACTCTATGCCAGTTGGCTGCAGCCCCTCTGATTTTAGCTTTGACCTCTTCATTCAGACTACCCTTCTCCTCAACTACTTCTCCCAGATATTTAAAGCTGTTTACCTGTTTTACTATCTTCCCTTCTACCTCTATTCTCAGCTTCTTCTGATTTCCCCAATTTGCTACCATTACTGCCATCTTATCTGTGCTTAGTTACATCCCATGTGCCTTCAGATTTGCATCCCATTCTCCTATCCTTTGCTGAAGTTCTTGCTCAGAGTCTGCCTGCACTGCCACATTGTCTGCATATAGTAGCTTTGTTGATCTTTCCCCTCCAACCTGTTTGCTAATGTAGTCCATCACCAGTATGAACAGCAGCCCACTCAGAGCTGAACCCTGATGTACACCCACAACCACTGGGAACCCCTCTGTGCATCCGAACACTGCCCGTACTTGAGTCATTGGGTCCTTGTACATAGCCTGCACTAATTCTACAGATGTTTCTGGGACTTCAAACCACCACAGTACTGCCCAGATCAGCTTTCTTGGGACCTTCTCATATGCTTTCTCCAAGTCTAGGAATGAATGCTCAGTTGGACTCTATCCTCATCTCTAGCTTCTTCTCAAGTATCTGTCTCAATGCAAGCATCGGCTCAGTTGTGCTGCATCCTGATCTGAATCCAAATTGCTCATCTTCCATCTTACATTCTACTACTCTGCCTATCTATTGATCAATCGCCCTCTCCAGAACTTTCATGCAATGTGATAGGAGTTTGATGCCTCTGTACTGCCCACAGTTGTGGATGTCCCCTTTGTTCTTGTACACTGGCATGAGTATGATTATTCTTCAGTCATCTGGGATATGTCTTTCTCTCCACACTGCTATTAGTACTCTCAGGACCCATTTCTCTCCTATCTCACCCAGCATCATATCTGCTGTGACCTCATCTGAGCCTGCTGCTTTCCCTGACTTCCTCTTCCTTAGTGCTGTTCTTACTTCTTCTAGGGTGGGCTCCTCTTCTTCTCTCATTGTAGGTTGTTTCTGGGGCAGTATGGATTCTGTGGGGTTTTCTTCAGAAGCTCCTGGCAATACTCTTTCAATCTGCCTTTGATGTCCTCTGGGCTGGTGAGCAGGTTGTTGCTGGCATTCCCTATGAAGGGTGTCTGACTATCTTCTTTATCTTTCTGTCTTTGTCTTGCAACCTGATATAGTTTCTTTGTGCCCCTTACTGAGTCACTTTCCAGAAGCTGGTACAGTGCCTCCGATCCCCTATTCTTTGCTATTGCAACTTCTTTCTTAGCTTCTTTGTTAGCAAACCAGTAGTCCTTAGTATGTTTCATGCAAGTCTTTAAGTTTAAGTCAAGATTTATATGAATGTGTAATATTAAAAGTTTTACCTTTATAGTATGCAATTAATTACTGCAAACAATATTTTTGCCATACTAATAAATTCAACACTAGATGGGGTAACTTTAGTTATCCAATTTTTAGTAATTACTTTTCTGGCTATAGCAAGAATAGACCAAAGAAGAAGCACTTGGGTTTTTGGAATTATCTCAGGAATTGAAGCATTAAATAAAACTAAAGATTTAGAAATATTACATCTACCCTACCATAAAGATTGAATAAAGTTATTAATTTCTTTCCAAAAAGGGGAGATGACATCATATTCATATACCATATGCATCCAATAAGCTATTATTTCAGAATCACATCTCCAGCATTTAATTCTATTTGATTTATACATAATTGTAATATTGTTAGGAGTGACAAAAGGTCTGTATAAAAGTATCCAAGGGAAATTTTCCAATATAATGAAGATGTAGTTTTATCTGTAGATTTTAATATTGATTTCTTGTATTCTTCAGAGTAGTCTTCATTATTCATTTTGAGGAGTAGTTACAATAAGAATTGCTTAAATATGTGAAACCTATCTTAGGAATTTTATAAATTTGTGACAAATATGATTTATTTTTCATTGGATTATTATTAATTTTAATTAAGAATTCCAATAATTTGGGGGATGATTTCTTATCTAAGTTAAATATATTTTTGCCTCTGTGTTCACAAAGTCTCTAAATATTTGTAAAATTAATCATTTCTCAGAATATTGATTGTATTTGGATTTTAAATTTTCAATAGTATATATATCAGAACCATTTAAAAATTATGCCAATAAATTAAATTACATTGTTGTTTCAATACTAGCATTTTGTTGGAGATATGCATTTCTAAGCAGTTATTTGTACCTGCAATTAGAAATATAGAAAATAATAAGTCTTTAATACAATGGTTAGAATATGTAGCCTTTTGGAAAGAGGAAATTATGTTATTTAAATAGGGAATTTGAGAAAAGGGTGTAATACTACTTATGAAAAAATCTTTTAATAACCAGAGAAAATTATTAGCTATTTGTTTATGACTGGCTGCAATATATTTATTTACTAATAATATTTCTTTATATATTTGTCTGCAGTTTGAATCAAAAGATGAATTCATCCACAATGCTATAACTTTTTACAATTGTTGAAGTAGTATACAATTGAATATACAATAATTCTATGCAACCATTATCCCAAACTTTGCTATCCCAATAAGGAAACTCTTAGTTTATTAGGATGCCAAAAAAAAAAATTAAGTAGGACATTACTTATCTTCATATTTTTTTTTTGGTGGAGATATTACTAAAGATTGTAAAACAAACAATATTTCAGGAAGAATTACCATCTTAATAAGCATTACTCATTCTTCCATGGTAAAAAAGAATTTGTTCTAATTTGTGACTAAACTTGAAAGTTTATCAACAACCTATTGAAAGTTTGATTGTATCATTTATTTGCTATTAGACATAATGGTTATACTAAGGTATTTCGGTTGCTGTTATAATTGAAGTTAGAATATTTTGTATGATTTTTTTTATTTTAATTAATTAACAATGCACTTCTTTTATGATTAAATCTTAAGTCTTAGATTTCTTCAGGCTGACTCATAGAACTAATTATAGGTTCCAATGAATTTTCTATATTTCCCATTGTCAGTAAAAGATCATCAGCAAAGAGTTGAATCTTTAGTTCAAAATCTTCTTTTACTTTGATATCATTAATGTTATTGGATCTAATATTATCAGCAAAGGGTTCAATAGCTAATGCAATAAGTAAAGGTGATAATGGACAGCCTTGTTTTGTGCCTTTTTAAATTTAAAGGAATTATAAAGAAAAGAGCCTATTTTAACATAAACACATGCATTATTGTGTAACTTAGAAATTAATGCAATTAGCGGTTATCATTGCCGCCTCACAGCAAGAGGTTCTCCGGTTCGATTCTCGGCTGGGGTGCCTTCTGTGTGGAGTCTGCATGTCCTCCCTGTGGTCGCGTGGGTTTCCTCCGGGTGCTCTGGTTTCCTCCCACATCCCAAAGACATGCAGTAGGTGGATTGGACACTCTAAATTGGCCCGAGGTGTGAGTGTGTGCATGTGTGTGCCTTCTGTGGAAGGTTGGGCGCAGGGCTGGCAACTCGACACTGTAAAACTCCACTGCCAATCATGAGCGGACAGGTGATCCGCTGTGGCAACCCCTAACCGGGAAAAGCCAAAAGAAGAAGAAGAAGCTCAGGTAAGAAATTATATACTTTAAGTGTTTTAAACATGTACGGACAATTAAGTGAGTCAAAAGCCTTATCTAAACTGAGACTAATGATAGAAAGTTCTTTTTTATTTTTATTTGCATAGTCTATTAATGTATGCACTATTATATTATCCCATACTTGTTTACTTAAAATAAACCCAGTTTGATCATCGTTAATTAATTTAGGTATAAGTAGATTAATTTTGTTAGTAAAGTGAACAGGAACATCTTATAGTCCACATTTAAAAGTGAAATGGGTCTGTATGATGAACAGTTTGTAGGATCCCTATGTTATTTTAAAATAGTTGCCATCAGGGAATATTTCCATGCTGGAGGGACTTCAGCAGTTATTTTAATTTTGTTATAGACCTCATCTAATATTTTAACTACATCATTTAGTAGTATTTATATAGTTCTGGTATAAGACCATCTAAGCCCAGCAGCTTATTACTTTTTAACAATTTTATTTGATCTTTTATATCTGTTAAATGACTCATCTATCATTTTTTTATTTGTTCACTTGTTAATTTATTACTTATATTTTCTGTTAGAAAAGTTTTAACTATATCATCATTATCTAAGTTATTTGTATTACTTATATTTTCAAAACCCTCAAGAATACCTTTAATATCTCTTCAACTTTCTTTTTTATTATTTATGTGTAATAATTTCTTGGATATGATTTAATTTATTCATTTTCTCTAATCTAATAGCAAATTTATGCACGCTTGAAAGGTTTGCTGAATACACCTGAAGTTTAAGTTTTTCCAAGTTTATTGAAACTTTATGATTTAGAATTTCAACATATTTTGTATTTAGATTTTTAAGTTCAGACTGACTAATAATGTCATTTGGTTTTGCATTTAACTTTAGTCTGTCTATTTTGGCATGTAGTATATTCAATTATTTGTCCCATTCTCTTGTTTTACTAATATATCAGCTTGTAACTCTTTCATTTAATGAATTCCATAGGACAATGTCTGTTATTTCACCATTCATCTTTATTTCTAGGAAATGCTTGATCTCTTTAACATACCAATCATTGAATCCTTTTATTTTAATAATGTATGCTGGTAATCTCCTGTAATGTATTAGATTGTCAGTTTTTAAAATAATATTAAATATTATAGCATTAAGTCCAATAATGGACATTAAACTTCTCTGATGTGAGAACAGACTGAGTCAAAAATGTTATCAATATTTGTTTTGCGTTCTATAACTGTATGAATAATGGGTAAATTGAAGTGAGTTTGTTTTCCTTGGCTCATATATATCTTTTAAATTCATTAGATTTATAAAATTCATTAAGTGTTTGACTGAAGATGTGATTCTCAGCTTTCTATCTGCAGTGGAATCTTTCTTTGTCTGATAAAGTATAATTAAAATCACTAGACATTATGTGTTCACCTTTCATGTAATAGGCTATAGTATCTAAGTAATTTTTTGCATCTTTAGCTCCAACCCCTAGAATCCAATGAGTTCAGCAATATACATAGTTTTCTGTTCCACTCAGTTATAACAATGCTTAAAATACCATTTTTATCAGCATTACTGGTGAGCACTTCCATAAAATGAGGGTGCCTCTTCTTTTAGCTCAAAAGCCAGAACCTGCTAAAACCAAATAATTCTTTAATGAGAGTTTATTTACATATTTATTAAGTAAATGTGTTTCCTGTAGAAATACTATTTGAGCTTTATGCAATTATAAGTATTTGAACAGACTCACCCTCTTTACTAGATTATTCAAGCCAGTAATATTAATAGATATGCATTTAAAATCAGACATTTATATATAAGAGAGAGAAAAAATACAGGTATGAAGAAATTGCATTTATGTACAGAACTTTTTATAGACTTTATATATAACAACATGAAATCTTCAGCTATGGGCAAAACTTTTAAAACAAATAAAAAATGACCTAATGAAATAATCCTAAAACATTCTACCATGGAATAACATATTCCTAGTTTGTTGAAAAAGATGAACAAACTGCCACTCAAACTCTCCATTAGACTAACAAAGCTTAGCTCAGGCTCCTGATTTATATTAATGTGTCTCATTTTTAGTATGTATCATCTTAAAAAGCCTGTCAGTGAGTTATTATGAATAAGAAAAGTTTAACAGGTGTTCAGAATCTTTATTATAAGTTGACCAAACTGAATATCTTTGCAGCTATCTTTCCCTGCACCTCACATTATCTCCCTGGTCTAATATAGGGAGGAAATCAGTTGTTATTCTCATATTTATTAATTTACAGGTCAGATGATTTTATATATATTTTTTATTTTATTTAGTATGTGTAAAGTTGTACATAGGATCATAAGTTCATATTTTAGTACCAGGCTAAGTGTCCTTGTGGTCTATTCCAAGCCCTGCCAAATACCCCATGTGAGAATGAAACCCTGTACCTTGTGCCTATAAGGTGAATACCTTAACCACTATGCCAACCTCCCACCCTTGTAGACATATTTATATTCTTTAACTACATACATATTCTGATCTCTTTGTATTTCTGTTTGTATAATCCTAGTGTAGAGTGTCATATAATAGAAAATTTACATTTACCTATATATATTTGATAATCTTTAATATAGTACTACTGTTAGAATCACTCCTATTTTTCCTTAAATGTTATGTCTAATAGTATCTGAGCAAACATCTAAAAAATCTTCCCTTTTAAGATTCAAACTTTCCATAATATTGTTCTGAGATATTAAGTTTGTTATCATTAAAAAGAGACAATAACAGAGAAACACAATCCTATTTTTTATCAGAAGTGCCATTGTATAGGTTAATATATAAACTATCCTTCTGGTATACTGTAAACTTTCCGAACTCTTTTGCTTATTATCTAACTTGTATTCATTGAGATCTTTTTTATATTTTGTTTACAGCATAGTATAACTTCCCTAGGTACTATTGCAAGTCAAGTATACTTTTAGTAGCAAATATTCAGAACTATTCAATAACTGACAGTGATTTAGAATGCAATTCACTGTCTTTTGATTATTATCTAACTTGTATTCATTGAGATCTTAGCATATGATTCAAAATATTATGATTATTTACTTTTAGACAGGAAGAAGTAACCTGGACATTTCTTAGAATTTTAGAACTCTCACAGCATCACAAACTGTTCATAATTCTAATTAAGCTGCTTCAAGCTGGTCCGCATGACAAGGACTTACAAGTGAACAACTTTTCAGCTACAATTCACAGAAATGAGTGAATTCAAGCCACCTCCTCATTTTACATCAATCCGTCAAACCCTTCCAAACCAGTAAAAAAACAATAAAAACATTTCAAACCATGTTAACCACTAAGAAGCTAATGTATTTAAAAAAATAACATTTAATGATTCAGTAAGTACTATTTGTATGAGATGTTTAATATAAAGTGGATTGCCATTTTTTAAAGAAGACAAAACATATAAAGTTGCATTAAAGAATGATAGTTATGTGTGATCCAGGTTTAACTTGTAAAAGTGTGAGTGTTGCTCTAATTATTTGATATAATTGCAATAGTAACTTTTATATACGTAAAAATATATTTTTTTATACTTTGTTTATAATACAGCATGTCTTTCCTGGGTGCTATTGAATGTCAAGTATACTATCAGTAGCACCTTAGTGGACCATTTTAAGAACCCAGAATGTATCTTAAAATGCCTCTTTAGTGTCGTTTGTTGCATCTTGTATTACATTTAATAGTACAGTACTCAACTATGCCAAGATATCAGAAAGTGTGCCACCTAACATAAGTTTCGTCATAATAATGATTCATTTTTAATAAGCTGAATAGTTTAATCTTTTAAATTTTAAGTGAAAATAAGTGGCTTTAATTTCATATATAGCTAAAAGAATGAAACTCTAACATTTTAAAAAGGAAACTATTAACTATCTGAAGTATGGAAATAAATAAATAAATGATTTACTTAGTAAAAAGTAATATGCAGCACCTGTTCATAAGTATTCAAGCACTTATTGTAATTAATAAGCATTCATATCCATGAAATACATTGATTTTGATTTGTACTTCAGTTTTTACTGTTTTTGTCTTTTAATAACAAACTATCTGTTGTTGCATTCCTCTGCAAAGAAGTTGATAGATTCCAGTTAATTTCTTCTGGTTTTTTTTTATGATTTTATTTTTCTGTATAAAGTCCATTGCATTTTTCAAAGTGTTAAAAATCTTCATTATTTCTGGAAGGTGAATCCTTATTTTTGCTGGAAACAAGATTTGTGCTTTAATATTGTATTTTATTAAGCTTGTAATAAGTGACACATATGCTTTTCTATTGGATATCGCTAATGTAAAATAGTCCTTGTCAAATCTTATAGTATTTACTTTAATTTTAACTGGATAATTAGTCCATGCAGCTTTTAAGACTAAATCCTTATCTTGACTTGAAAAGAATCTTACGATCACTGACCTCGGTGAAGGTGTTTTTTTTTTAAATGAGTTAGAAAGTGATCTATATTGCCTTTCAATGTCAATGGAAAAAGCTTCAGGCAGGTTCAAAGTTTTAGGCAGCCAGGTATTAAGGAATTGAATCATACTGTCTTCCTATTCTTTTTCAGGAACCTTGTAAATCCTGATGTTATTCCTTCTAGATCTATTCTCTAAGTCCTCTGTTTTATCCCAGAATATGTTGCTTTGCTTCAGAAGAAATTCAGTGTTATTCCCATTTTCAAGTAATCTTCCATCAAAATCACACATTGCCTCTTCTATACTCGAGATTTGTGATGATTATTGTTTCAGAGATTCACTCAGCACTTCACTTTGTTTTTACATTCCTCTTTGAAATTGTCCATTTTGCTTTCTAATTTATCTGTCTTCAATAGCCATATAGCCTGGAGATATATATATATATATATATATATATATATATATATATATATATATATATATATATTTATTTTTTGCAGTACTTTCCTATACACTGGGCTTAGTGTCGCATTCTGAGGCAATTAGTTCCTTCTAGTTTTCTTGACAGGAAAAAGCAATTAAAAGATTTTAAAACTTGAGTTTTTTAGTAAAAATCCTGTCAGAGATGTTAAAATGAAGCAGGGCTAAAATAACAGTGCTGTTAACTGCTCTCCATCTTGGCCATGCACATGGACATTCTACTTTGAGATTACACCATTTGCTTCTTATTTTTTCAGCTGTAATTTTTTCATCTGTTAGATTTTTCCCATGGTTTTACATAGTAATGTTTTATCATTGCATTCTTATACCATATTTTTCTTTCCTTTCCCATATCATCAGTTTTTTTTCTGAAAAAAGGATTTTTCTGTTTAACATTTTATGTACTGAAAAACCAAAAAAAACAAAGGACACTCGACAGAATAAATCAGTTAAGTGCTTTCGTTCTTTTATTCAGAACTTCCTCAGAACAACTAACACAATAAACACACCCCTTTATATATTACTATCACTCTGACATCACATCTGGTTTCCATAAATAATCATTACACACCTTATCAAGTGTAAAATCATGTTTCTTAACATAATTAAAAACTGTATTGACTACAAAATACAAAACTACATCCTATAATAATACAGTATTTATCTAAAGATATTAACTAATTTTTTTTTTATATTTTAAGTAACTCCTGACAGATATTTTCTCATTCATACCTGTATTATTATAGGATCTGCCCTCAAGAAAATCTGCCATTTCAATTACAGAAATTCCAAATAATTGTTAATTGACCATACAAACTCTGTCCTATCTACTAATTCCACAACAAAAAAAGAGAAACTTCCTAAAGTCCTTACACTGTAATGCATGCTTGGCTAATGCATTTGTGATGTCTTTCTTCTTGATAGCCAACAGTTCTCTTTCCCTATCTGCTAATCTTCAAGCCTTTTTCCCTATATAAAAATGGTCATAATTAGAACAGACAGCTAAATAAATTAGCCCTTCATTTTGACAATTAAATCTACCTTTTGAAGTTAAAACATCTGAATGTTTGAAATAATAACTGTATGTTGCCATCATAAACCCATATTGTGAACACTTTTGACAAGGAACAGTGTCTAACTTTTTGTCATCACCTATTTTGTTATTAACTTTGGAAAAGCTCTCAAGAAGCTGCTTTAAATTGTTGGTCTTTTTGTAAATAAATCTCAATTTGTTACCTAACAATACATTTTATGTATTCATTTATACATACTTTTAATCTTTTACTCTTTATCATACCCCATAATGTATCATACTTGTATGTATGCAATTTTTACTACTAATATCTCATCTTTTTATTTAGCCACTTTAGCACTTTGTACAAATATAAAGCAGTGTATGCAGCTGGGTTAATTAACCCTAAACCTGCCTCCTCTTTATTTACATACAAACTCCCTTTTTACTGGATTTAATCTAGAACCCCATATAATGAAAATAATTTATTTGTAATAATTATTTTTCAAATACTGTTGGCAACATAAATATATTTGTTAAGCATGCAATTGTTCCCATCAGTACTTAATTATCTAGCAATTTTTCTGAATGATAATTTATATGTTCTTTAAAAAAGACATTTTTTATTTCTTTTGTTTTTCCCATTGAATTCTACTTACATCTTTATTCCCAAATTGTATACCTAACACAGACATTTCATTCATTCTAAAATATATACCCCCATATTCACTACATAACCTAAACCATTACTTTTCCCTTTATTTAAAGCCATTCCTATCACCTCTAGAGACCCATTTGTGCAAATTATTTCTTTTATCCAAAATTTGTTTTTTGCAATTATCATAAAGCAATCTGCATATGTTAACAGAATTGGAATTCTTAACCCTTCAGGTGTTATATACTACACCACCTACATTTTGTAATGTATTTCACATACTATCACATTAATACATAATTTCCTAGCTCTCTCACTTATATTCTTTTATTATTTCTCATAAGGCTTCATGTCCAATTGTATCAAATACCTTATTAAGATCGCCTATTGTGATTTTCGCTTCTTCTTTTCTATTTATAATATCATACACAATTTTTCTATCATTAATAATTCTTGACTACCCATCCCCTTAATGCTATATTTACTATCTTCAATAATATTTTCTATTTTGTACTATTTTTATAAAGATCTTATGATCTTTATTATTCAATACTATTGGTCTCAATTTTTTCACTGTCTTTTATCTTTCTTCTTTTATATGAATTTAAGTATTCCACTACATAATACTTTATACATAAAACCTTCATTTAACCACTCATTTAAAATCTTTAATTTTTTTTTTTGCAAATCCCTTTATACATTTCTTACCCTAGTCCATCTGGTCTGTAGCAGAATTTATACCTACTTGTCCTAATACTTTATCTAGCTCATATAAAGAAATCTCCTTCTCCATCTACTTGTTCTCTTATTCTGTTAACTTTATTACTTTCCATGTTTTTTCTCTACCTTCTTTTCTCTTTAAACATTTTTTTGTAAATACTGTACACTACTCATAATCTTTTTCTGAGTTGTTTCTATTTCTTATTTTACTTTTTTTATTTTTCTCATTATACTACTATCGTCCTTTACTAATCTCCTTAAGTAACGTAATACTTCTTTTTTCCCTTGTAAAAAACATATTTGCTTCTATAACAGTTCTTGTATTTTTTCTTGATTTCTTTCATATAAATCTTTTTCTTTGCAAAATACTTTATCATTGTGTTATAAATCTTCCAATGCATCATTATATGTTCTGTTTTATTCTTTCTCTACTTTTCTCATGTTCTACTACCACTGTAAAAATATTTTTATATATTTTTCCTTAAATATACCATTCAGACCAATTTTTATAAAATGTTCTTATAGCAGTATGATCTTTCCATAACTGTATTACTAATCTGTTTCCTTCTTCATTCCATGCTTTCTCATTTGTCCTTTTTATTCCTTTGCCTATTTTTATACATTCATTGTTTTCTTTTATCTCTAGCTATTTATTAATTTATTTATTGTATTTGTTAACCGGGAAAGTCCAC
The DNA here is from genome assembly GCF_019279795.1 of Protopterus annectens. NCBI lineage: Eukaryota > Metazoa > Chordata > Ceratodontiformes > Protopteridae > Protopterus > Protopterus annectens. The sequence continues at coordinate 358,750,086 of NC_056729.1, read as the reverse complement.
TGAGCCTTTTTTCAGTGGAGGCCTGGGGAGAAAAATTCCACAAAGTTACATACAAAGAAAATATAATCACATAAAACGAAAAAAAATCATACAGTACAATTACATTGCATGAAACTGGTAATAGAAGCAACAGTGCAAAAAATACAGTCATTGACATATAGAAGTAATAAATGGCACATATTTCAGTGAATATGTTAGTGAATGATATTTACAATGGTGCACAGAGTGTATTCAAGTACACATGAAAGTAATATATCTGCAGGTGCATAGCTGTGAAGAGATTAAATACAAAATATTTATAGTGGGAAACAGAAGTGCAGAGGGTGGAAAGGACAGGTGAAAGTGACAGGAAAGCATTAAGTAGGCAGAGTGAGGGAAATAATGTGATAGTTAGAGGCATAGCACTGGGAGGAAAAATCAGGAGTTAGGGTTGTGTGTTTGGGAACAGGAGCATAGCCATTTTGAGGAGAGATGTTGTTTGAGGGATTTTTTAAAGGAGGCTGGGTTGCTGATTGTTCTGAGTGATGGGGGAGCTTATTCCATGCCTTATAGACATTATAGGAATACAAAATGTGGCCAGCTGAGAGCTTGGGTTTCTGTATGATAGTAAAATTTTGATTTCAGACCTAAGGAGCCAGTTTGGATGGTACAGGGTCAGTATGGAAGAGAGGGAAGGGAAGGTTTCTGCGTGGTAGATGGGCTTGTGGGCTATAGTTAATTGTAAGAATGTGAGATAGTGTTGGGATTCTAGCCAAATTAGTTGATGCAGAGAGGAACAGTGATGGGTAGAATATTTAGCATTTGTGACAAATTTGGCAAATTGTTATAGCAAGAATCTAGTTTTGTTCTCAAGTAGGACTGTAGATTGGTGATAATAGGAGCACCGTATAGAAGTGTTGGAAGCAGGAAGGATGAGGCCAGAGCTTTTTTTGTAGTGAGACTAAGAAAAATAGTTGTGCCTATACAGGGCACCTACATTCTGATTTTTTTTTATGTTATTGTAGATGTGAAGGTTGAATGTTAATTTATCATGAATGATGACACCTAGTAATTTGGTGCTGGGGCTGACTTCAATAATGGTGTTATTTTGTGAGCAAATGGTAAATAGTAACTTGTCGACAGAGCTGGATTTTGTGTGGGTAAATATTAAAAGTTTTGTTTTATTGGGGTTGAGAGCAAGATGGTTCTGGGACATCCAGGTTTCAGTGGAAGTAAATGCTTCTTCAGTGAGATGCTGTAGAGTGGAGGCAGATTTAGCAGAGCAGATGATAGTTGAGTCATCTGCATACTGGCTGACAATACTATGGGTGAGAGAGGAATGAAAGTTATTGAGAAATATTCTGAATAAGATGGATCCCAGTATTGAGCCTTGGGGGACACCTGTATTTGTAGTTATGAAAGGGGAGGAAGAGTGTAGCCATTTAGTAGATTGCTGCCTGTAACTGAGATAGTTAGTAAACCATTGTAGGGTAGGGGGAGATAGCCTGAAATTAGTGAGTTTATTAAGCAGGAGGGAGTGTGATATAGTATCGAATGCCTGATAGATCTAGAAATAATATGGAGACTAAGCATCTGGAATCTTGAGCTCAGTTTACTGTGTTGAGGTAGGAAATGAGGGCAGTGTTAGTACTATGTCCTGGCCTAAAGCCATGTTGAGTGGGAGAGAGGATTTAGTGTTGTATCAGGTGACTGAGGAACTGAGTGTGAATAAATTTCTCTAGAATTTTGGAGATTGGGGAGACAATTGCAATGAGATGGAAATTTGAGATGTCAGAGTTATTGCCGCCTTTGTGAAGGGGTAGAATAAATGCTTTTTTCCAGATATTAGTTATGCAGGATTCCTGAATGGATCTGTTAAGGAGGATGCTGATAGGATATACAATGGAGGAGGCTGAGAGCTGTAAATATTCTGCAGGTAATTTATCAGGGGCATTGGTACAGGGTTTGAGTTTGTGAAGAAGTTTTTTGATAATGAAGGTGGGAATGGGTGTTAGTGAGAAAGAAGGAAGAGGACTTGTAGGGGAGTGCAAAGGTGGAGTACCTAGTGAGTCAGCCTTAATAGGTGGGGAGGGTGGTAGTTAAGTTTTTTTATGGTGTCAATGAAGTAAGTGTTAAAGAGAGAGGCTATATCAGAGGGTGTTTTTCTCTGGGTTTGGATATGGATTGTTGTTAGTTCCAAGGTGGAGTAGGGAGTTAATTGTGCCCCAAAATTTTTAGGGGTTTAGTTTATGCTAGTCATGGACAGCCTGGAAGTATTATTTTTTGTTTTTGATAACTAGGCATTTGGCGTGGTTGCGAAGTTGTTTATATAGATTGCGGTTTGACAGTGTCTTGTTTTTTGCCAGGCTTTCCAGGCTTTGTTCCTAGTAGACATTACTTGCTTTGTGGACTTTGTAAGCCAAATTGCATGTTTTGACTTGATCCTTTTTAAACAGAGTGAGGCAACACTATTTAGGATCCTAAGAAATGTAGAAGTAAAGAATTCTACAGCGTTGTTGAGTGGGAGAAATTTTAGTTGGCTCCAGTTAGTTTTTTGCAATATGTCATTGAAGGTGTTTTATGAATGCTAGAGAGTGATCACTCATACTATTAGGGAGAGTCCCTGAGGTGGTAATTTTTTCTGGGTCAGAGACAAAGATCGATTCTAGGATAGAGCCTTTGTTTACCATTGTACTGGGTCTTGTAATATCAGAGATTAGCTGAGTATAGATGTGAAGGTTAATATCAGCAGAGGGGTTTTTAGTGGATATATCTAGCCAGTTAATATTGACGTTGCCTAGGATGATGGTTTCATTTTTTATATTGCTTGTTGTCCAGGTGAGAATTTCTTCAAGAATGGGAGTATTATTGCCTGGGGGAATTTATATACATACATACAAATATTTCAAGCATTGGCACAAATGCCCTTCTAGCTTGCCAATATACCAAAACACTTGTTCCCATAATAAGTGTCCAGGCTGATCTTAAAAATATCTAAACTAGTGTTTACTTTAATGTAATTTGGTAGTCTGTTCTATGCATCAGCTACTGTGTCAGAGAACCAATTAGTACCCTTCTCATTCTACACAGGCTGTCTGATGATTCTCTAGTACTTTTTGATAACACCAAACATTCCCAGAGGTAGTTGTCCCTAAATGCCCTATATACCTGAATAAGATCTCCTCTTAGATATCTATAAGAGACACTGTACAAGTTCAGATATCTTAGTCTTTCGTAATAACTTAGATTTTCACATCCATGAATGCCATTGGTATATTTCCGCTGTACTCTTTCCAGTTTACTCATGTTTGTCTTCTTATAGGGTTTCCATATTGTATTCCATACTCAGGTTTAGGTCTAATGTAACTAACAAACAATGACTTCATTATTTTTAATTTCCTAGACTTTGTAAATCTTTTTATACAACCTATAGTTCTATAACTATCATTAACCAATTGGTTGATATGATTAGAAAAACTCATAACTGAATCTACCCATGTACCCAGGTCCTTAAATGAGTCTACAGTTTCAATCACTGTGTGCTGTATTAAATATTCACCTTTCAGTTTATGTCTCCCAAATCTCATATGCTTAGTTTTTGATGTATTTATCAACATATCCGTTGCCAAAATGGTCAGTTTAGTCAAGTTATTTTGCAGACATGCCTTATCTGTAACACTTGCAATCAGTTTACCTAATTTCAGGTCAATATATATATATATATATATATATATATATATATATATATATATATATATATATATATTATTATATAACTATTATGCAAAGGATTTTGCAGTCATTAAGTTTTAGGAAGGTTTCTAATAGCTCTGCTGTGGTGGAGAAGTGGGGAATTGGCTTGGAGTATGGGATTACTGTAAATGATCTAGGGAATAATAAGGTGATGCCACCACCTTTGTATGTAGTCTATCAGTTCTAAGGCAGGAGTGGTTTGGGGGTAGAAATTCAGAATCTTTGATGGACAGTTTTAGCCAGGTTTCAGTGATAGCAGTAAAGTCTGGTTTATGTTGGTTTAGCCATGCATGCAGTTGGGGAATTTTGTTTCTAATGCTCTGGAGATTAATTGTGGTGAAGTTTAGGGATTTTGTGGAGTTGGAGAAAATGGAAGAGGAAAGAGAAGGGCCAGGGTTGGGATGTATGTCACCACAAAGGACTAGTTTACTGGGAACAGGGAAATAGGTGGGTAGGGGTTTATTTTTTGGGTTTGGGAAGTACTTGAAGTTATGGTTGTAAGGATGGTTGTGGTTTGGGGAGATGATGATTGGTTTATTTAGTAATATTAAGTCTTAACTATAGAGAGAGGAGCAGATGGCAGAGTAGCTGGGGAGGTTGTGTGAGTGGATTGATGTGGATGGGGATGGTGTGGGAGGAGTGTAATGTGCTTGAAAAGATGACAGTTTTAGAAAAAGAGAGAGGTAGATAGTAAGTGTAAAAAGAAAACTGTTCAGTGTAAGAGACATAGCTGAGTAAAGTTGAGATAAAAAAGGTTATGATAATAGTTGTGATTTGTGAGTGAGGTAGGGGAGGTAAAGTAAGATAGAGGAAGAGGAGAGACAAGGATGAGACTGGTAATCCCGAGTTATCAGGGAGGGTAGTTGTAAGGGGTAGGGGTGGGGTTAGAGGAAGGGTGTGTAGTGAGGGAGGAGAGATGATTGTGTTTAGGGAGAGAGAGGGAGCGTATGTAGATTGTAAAGAAGGGTGTGTGCATGATAGATTGATGTGATTGGTGGGAGGAGTCTGGAGAGCTGTGACTGGAGGATGGGTGGATAGGCGGGGATGAGGATAGCTATAAATGTAATTGAAGTGGGGGTGGGTGGAAATGGAGGCAGGGTAGGGGAGTGGAGTGAACCTGAGCAAAGCGAGTGCGAATGGAGCAGCATTATACCAGCAGGAAGAGGCAGTCAAAGAGCCATATTTGCCACTGCCATATATGCCACTGCCATTTTGCAAGATGAGCAGAAAACCGTGTTTCAACTACCTCTCATTCTCCTACAACGAAACATTCTAATACTATAATATAATCTATTTCAGTTCAATACATACCCCTTTTGTAAGTCCATGAATTTTTGTCCCAAACATCTTATAACCTTCTATAATTATTCTGATATCATTCCCTTTACTTTTACTCTTGCCTCTTAAATCACAATTAAAGTCTCCTGTTATTATAATATTCAGATTTATCACTACATAGTCTAAAATCTGATGAAATAAGCTTTCCCTTTCTTTACAATTAGTATAAGCATAAAATGTTATACCACTATATATTTGTTCTTTCCATTCTAAATCTAGAATTGTTAATCGTCCCATTTTTGCTAAAGGTACATCCAATATCTTTACTGTATTTCTACAGAGAACAGTTATTCTAGAACATCTCTCATTTCCAAAATTCCAGATTATCTTTCCTCCCCATAGTTTCTCAATTTGTAATCTTTCTTCATTTGTTAAAAATCTTGTATCTTCTAATATGATTACATCTATAACACATGTATTACACCACTCCAAAATCCCTATTCTTCCTACTTAATTCTTAATACTATTCCACATCTGCAGAAAGCACACTAAAATTTTCATTTTTCCTTTGATTCATTGTTTCAGAAGTGCATAGCTAATTACCAAGCTAACTGTCTTACTGGGCCATTCTGAGCCTAGCCAATTTCCCTTCCAAATGTGAGAGTCAAACACTGTACCTTGTGTCTGTGTGTCAAACACCTTAACCATTATACTGACACCCAACCATTAGCTGTATATACACTCTTTTTCATCCACTGCTTTTTTGCACTTGTCCTTTTAATTTTTTTCTGTCTCTTACCCTTTTATGAATATAATTCTTTTTTCTTTTACTATCACTCAATTTATGTCATCCTCATCACATATTTCAGAGAATTCTTCTATGTCATCTTTATTATTTTTCTTATTTCATTTTTCTACCATTTCTACTACTTTTAAAATTTATTCTTTCTTTTTCTTTTTCTTAACTCTTATTTTGCTTTTACAATCCATCCAATTTTTCTATGTTTATAACATATCATTTCACTTTTTTTGCAAACTGTCCCATTTCCTCACAACTAAAACATTTTCTTTTATCACAGTTACTAATCAAATGTTCTTCTTTTTCACAAAAAAAGACGTTTGGGGTTGTTCTCAGTATTTTATGACACCCCTATTTCTGTCCACATTTATCATGCTTGTTATATGTATAATTTTTCCTCTTTCTATTTTTAATACAATATTACAATCCCATCTGTCAGTCCATAAGCTTGTTTTATTGTAAACTTTTGCAGTGTTCAGTAATTCTTTACATAAGGTTTTCAAATAACCTTTCAAAGTCTCTCTTTCCACCTCTATTCAAAATTGTACATGAATTTTCTTTTTTGTTTCCATGTTAAATGCTTTTGTCACACAAAGATTCCATAGGTTACAGTCTTTCTTTTTTATATTCTCCAAGAAATTTTTCCATTGAAAAAAAAAACAGTCTCAGATATATAATGTCACGAAATGTCTCTTTATTAATAATAATAGATGATTTTACTTGATGTTCTTTTGGTCCTTTAGCTATTAAGTTGTCCCACACTTCATAACTGTCAATTTCTTTGTCTTCTTAACTTTCAAACCTTACAACATACTTCCATTTTTCATTTTCTTCTGCCTTTTTCTTTCTTTGCATATATTTTCTTGTCAGTCTCACCACTATTCTTTAGGATTGTCTCTGCATCCTTCTTTTGTATTTTCTACATAATGTACCCCCAGGAAACATCACCTTCATTTTCTGGCTTACTCTGCATCACCATTTGTTAAGTAAATCATTCCACAACCCTCCAGTCAGGAGGGTTGTAATTATACATTCATCATTTGCTGACTCATCTCCATTAAACAGATTTCTTTGAAACAGCTCCTCTGAATCCTGCACACCTTCTCCAGGTCTCAATATTGGCTTTCTCCTCCATTTCTATCACCATTCCATTATCTCCTAATGTCTCCATCTGCATCCCTGTTTCTCTCAGCCATGTTCTGGAAACAGGAATATATATTGGCATAATGGTTAAGATGTTTACCTTACAGCCACAAGGTGCAGGGTTTGATTCTTACATTGGGTAATTGTGCTTAAAATGGCCCACATGGACAATTAGCCTAGTACTAACCTATGAATGGAAGTTGTCATGAAAAATGGGTCCCACTCACAGTAAAGTTCAGTAAGGGAAGTTCCTTAATGCCCTTCTCAAATTTCCCATAGTAGTATAAATACCACTTTAGGTCCCCACTGAAAAGAGACCACTAGCCACGTGGGACTAACCCAGTCAACAAAGAATAATTAATTAAATGAATAAATACATTTATAAACAAAAATAAGGATAACCTGAGGCGAGATTAAAGACTATAGAAAGTACTGGACAGCAATTATTGTTAAACATTTTAAACAACAAAATTCCAGTTCTAAGCTATGCTGCTTTCAGTGGTGGCTGGTGATGACAAAGGGAGGAGGGATGCCAGAAGCAACTTAATGAGTGGGGTTAACAGGAGTGGAGTGAGGCTATATTATATGTCAGAGACTGTTTGTGATTAATCAGCAGCTATATTCAGTGACTTTCCTCCATAGACGGCCTCAGTACACATTTATTATAGCCTCTTTATTCATTATATACACCTCAGATGTCCAATTGCAAATAAAACAAAGAATAAAACAATAAAAAAAGAATATGTCACGGTAATGGATTTCATCTTGTTTTATTCAAACACATTCTAATCTTGCAAAGCTAGATCAATATATATTCAATTATGATCACATGAAAGCCATAGCTAGTCCCTTTCATCCACAGACTGTCTTACTACACAGCCCTTATAGCCACTTTATTGACTATATACTTCAGATATCAGATTACAGTCAAATAGAAAATAGTAGCTACATAATGTATTTCAACTTGTTTACTCAAGCACACTATACATACAAAGCTAGATAAACAGCTGTTTAATTGCATCAAATAACAGCAAGCAGACTCACCCACAGATTATCTCTGTACCCACCAATTACAGCTATGTTATTGACTATGTTAACCTCAGAAGACTGATTGCAACTAAATGAATAAATACATGCATAAACAATGGTCATAGTAATGTATTTTAGCTTATTCTGGTTAGACTCATGAACTTCAACCCTCTGTATCCCCCATGTGCTCAAACACACACACACACACACACACACACACACACACACACACACACACACACACACACACACACACACACATTGATTACAGCCACTTTTCTGATACTGTTGGGTGGTACAGTGATGCAGCTGTTAGTGTTGTTGCCTCACAAGAGGTCCTCCAGTTTGATTCTTGGATGGGGTGCCTTCTATGCGGAGTCTGCATATCCTCCCTGCATTCTCATGAGTTTCCTTCTGGTGCTCCAGTTTCCTCCTACATTCCAAAGACATGCATCTGGAGTGTTTCACCCCAGGCCTCCAATGAAAATGGGTTCTGTCCCAGTCAAACTTTCCTGGTAAACAAATCTTAAATAAATAAATACTTAAGTAAATGAATAAATAAATACATGAATAATGACCACAGCAATGTATTTCATTTCTGATGTATACAACCCATTTATTTATGTACTTGTTAATTGTGATATAATTCTGATCCATGTGGACCATTTTTGTAAATAGCCTATGTGAAAAAAACAAGACAATTAATCAATAGCAAAACTATTCAAAAAGTAATAAAAATAGACACATTGTATAGAATAAGAAATAGTCAAATACGTTTATAAGAATTACATAATACAGAATTTAATTTCTTGTATAGTATATTCAGTAATAATTTATTGTTTACAGAACAGTCTATATTAGAATGTAATAAGTTGTTTACAGAACATTTTAATTGATTATTACTTGAAATTCCACATGATATTCCTCAGAGATAAACAGCCCAGAGCAATTCAGTCCCTTGACAAGTTAATTGAGAAGTTGATTTTCTGTGGGGTTTTTTTTTTTTTTTTTTTTGAGGTCTGTTTGATTTTGGAGGCAGACAAAATTTAAGCACTGCTGTCTTTGCTATGACATTTATACTTTTCTTGGTTGAAGAGATAATCTTTTAATTATTTTTTGAATGTGATCAAGGACAGTATGTACCTTATCTGTGAAGCAATAGCTTCCCATTGTTTGGGGGCCATTACAGAGAATGAGTGTTTGCTTTGCTTTATTATGGTGAATGGAATGAAAATGGTATGACTTGAGGAAGACATTAATAGCAGGTTATATGATGGTTACTTTCCTGACAGTCTTCTGGTGAAGTATGGGTAGGATTCCATACTGAGTTTAAATATCATAAAACCAAGAATTATGGTGCTAATTTTTGTGTTAGGGAGCCATTTGTCTCTGGTGGGGGTGGTGTTTAGTGCTAAGATAGAAAGTAATGAATCTGCAGATATTATTGGAGATTGATTGGAGTAGTGGGAGATTTCCTCTGGATGTGAAGGCAATTAAGGCTGTCCATATTTTAACTGTGGATAAAATACTGCTTTGCTTACAGTGAACCCACCATAAAAAACAAGAAATCTGAGCTTTTTATCCCAGAAAAAAAGTTTATTGACTGTAGCTTTGGTGATTTTGATATTATCTGCAGGATTAAATGGATTTGAGGGTCTCACTATTATTGTTTGTGAAGACCCAGTTAGATGAGTGCTTATTGAGTCCTCAGTGTGTTCCAAATGACAATGCTTTAGTTTGTTTCTATGTTTAGTAGAAGTTTGTATTGGAGTAGGCAGTTATTGAAAATGGAGAGGTCTGTTTGCAAGAGGTTGAAGATGAGAGGAAGTGAAAGGGCCTGACCTTTAGATAACCATGTCATATGCATAAAGAAGGATGGGTAACATGGAAAGGTCTGTAGGAAGAATTTTTATACCTAGTGAGAAGAGGAGTGGGAAGAGGATTGAACTTTGAGAGACAGACTTCTGTACTGAAGGAAGATTTGGACCCAAGGTGCACTATGAAACAACTGTTTGATATAAAGTTTTAAACCATCATGTGACTTTTAGTCTGATTCCAAGACTTAGTCAGGAGGTTAGTGGGAAAGAGTGGCCAATAGTTTTGAAGGCCTTAGTAAGGTCTAAGAAAACTGCTCCCATGTGATTATCCATTTGAAGGATACCATCAGGGTATGGACTACAGTCATTGTTATTCAACCAGACCAGAAACTGTTTTGATGGAGGCAGGGTACTGTATTTTTGAAGGAAATGGGTGAGCTGCCTGTGAACTAGTTTTTCTAATATTTTATCTAAGATTTAGAGGATGAGGATGGGTCTGAAGTCACTGACTATGGGTTGGAGGACTTGGCATAGGCCTTTCTTTGACTTTCCTTCCATAGTTTTAGCATGATGTTTTTGATCAGTGAGTTACTGTAGAGGTATTTGAGTAGAACAAACCTGTGATCATTACATAGTGTAATAAACCAAGGGTGGTGGCCATCATTTCCTGCAGCGTATCTGTTAGAATATTCTTGATTACTTTGCTGATGTCTTTAGTAGTTATAGCCTTGAAGTAGAATGATGTTGAGGAAGAAATTATTGTCAGAGAAGGGGTTTTGTTTATAGGGAAATCAGTGCATGGTACTGTGACATCCATTCTCTGGGCCAGTAATCAAGAAACCTGAATCCTCACCACTGACACTGGAGAATGACATTCACTTGGAACAAAAATGGATACACACAGTATTTCCATATGCAGATCTCTGAATCAAGCACAACTCCCCTTAAGAGCACACAGGGAACACAGTCAGGGGTCTGGAGTTCTCTCTCTCTCTCTCTCTCTCCCCCTCCAGGGCCCCAATGAGACTCCTCCTCACTGGCACAGCTCTAGAGTTGCAATGTCCAAGCCAAGTCTTCCAGCACCCCCTCTGTGAAATCAGTGCTTCATGCCCCAGCTACAAGCAGCTGACACACACATTCTTGGAGATTTGATTTGCACATACCCACACACACCTGGGAAAGTTTGGTACAGATTTACTAGCTATGCCCCCTTCTGCCCAGACTACAAAGTAGTTACACTGCCACCAGACACTCCATAGTCAGCTACTCTAAGGCTCTTACAAGGGTACCCAATTATACTGAATGAAATTAATATTAATACAAATGATAGTATTTGACCAATGCAATAAGACTTTCATGAGTGGCCACAGAGTTGCCAAATAGATACAAGTACTCTCAAAGGTTAAAATATTTTCAAAAGGACTAGCCACAATGAAAAGTTTAAATATATTTAATAATAAATAATAAAAGAAAACAAACATACTACATATCTATTTACAATAAACACCAGAGTTTCAGCCACAGGAAATATTAAAATAATTAAACCAAAAACCTCACGAATAAAAACAGTGGTCATATAAAAACAAAAACAATGCAATAACGAACCATGAAAGTATAAACTTTATTACATAAGCCTGGTAAATGCTTTCATCCCAAAAGGAACTTCTTCAGACCAAGTCAAAGACTGAAAAAACCTTATTTAAAAGATTACATTAGAAACAGCTGACCAAAGTGAATCAATGGATTAACCCTTTCCTTTTTAAGACTATTGTAATTCTCCCTTTTATTTAGTCCAGGGAAATTACATGCATTTAATCTTACCTGCCAACAGTATTCTTTCCAATTTAAGTCATCCTCAGCATCAAACCTACTAGCATAATTCGATACTTGATCGACCACAGAAAATTTAAAACTAACTTTTTCAACTTCTGATCTGTGTTTATTAATTACATGCTTGGCTAGGCTGTTATTTATTTCTTTAATATCTACAGCCTTAAGATGTTCATATATTCTTCTATTAAATTCTCTGCTGGCTCTCCCTATATAAAAAGCTGAACATAGTCCACATAATACTATATATACAACAAATTTAGATTTGCAGTTGTAACCATGACTTAGCTTAATATTACAATTTCTAGCAACCACTTTGATTTCTTTACCTTCCAGAATAAATGGACAGAACCTAAATCCCTCACATTTTTTCATACTTTTAACAGCTTCTGTTACTTTTCCCCTCAACATTTCTGTAAAAATATTCTTTCATATTTTTCCCCTTTTAGTGACAAATACTGGTGTCTCCGAAACAATATTATGTAACTCATGAAAATTTGAAAGAAACTTCCAGTTTTTCTAAATAAGTTTCCTTATATTATTAACATCTATGGAATTTTGTAAAAGACAGGATAATGTAAAATTTTTATCTGTTACATTTTTTTCTGCCCGTTCACTTGTAGATAGGTTACTTTCCCTTACCTTACCTATCTCTTCTCTGGCTTCTTTTATTAGGCTTTCCAGATACCCTCTATTTTCAATCTTTTCTTTTGTGGCACAAGTTTCTATCTCAAAATAATTTTCATCTTCTGTTAAGTCACTTAATCTTTGTTACTGACTCTTTACTATATTTCTTTTTAAATTCTTGTTATGCATGCTATTACAGTACAAATAACTATTGCTGTGTAATTCCTTTTTCAAAATTCTAACTTTTAGCCTGTTGGCAGATTTATAAACTTTTAAGTCCAGAAAGTTAATTTCATCTTGGGCACAAACTTAATACTACTAGACACAGTATTTGAATACAATAAAAACTCATTCAAACTTTCCACAGTGCCTTTCGATAAAAAAAAATGTAATCAATAAAACGGTTAAAAAATTACATTTTTAAAAACATCAGACTTGTATATAAACTCTTTCTCCCAACCTGTCATAAAAATATTGGCATAGCTGGGTGCCATTACAGCACCCATAGCTACACCATTAGTCTGTTTATAAATTTTGCCCCCCAAAACAAAAAAAAAATTATAACTCAATATAACATCCAGCATTTCAACTAACAACCTTACTTCTTCCTTAGAATAAAGGTTGGATTGGAGCAATTCTTTGTTTACTGTTTCTAAGACCTCTGCATTTGAGTAGCTGTGTACAAGGACACAACATCTGCTGTCACCAACAATTTGGAACTATCCATCTGAATTTCAGATATCAGATTTTTAAGATAGAAGGAATCTCTAATATAAGAATCACTGCAGCACACTAATTTCTGCAAAAATGTATCTGCAAAATTTGCCATAGATTCCATCTTCCTGCCTTGACTGGCCACTATGGGCTGATAACTAGGCATATTTAAATCATTATGAACCATGGGAAGGCCAAAAATCTTCCCAATTTAGGATTCCAAATTCTAAAATATTCAGCTAAACACACTGAACTAAGCCCTTCTAGCAACCATTCCTCAATACAGGTATCAATGACATTATATGACCTCACCACTTCTTCCAATGAAACCATTTTGTAGAATTTTTTGTCATTTAACATTTTTTTCAATTATACTATAATAATAGTTAATTTCTAATATCACAACAACATTTCCTTTGTCAGCCTTAGTTTTATATATATATATATATATATATATATATATATATATATATATATATATATATACAGTTATTATTTTTCAACTGTAACAAAGCGTTCTTCTCTTCTGCAGTTAAGTTATAAAATTACATCACTTTCACACACTAACAAAAAAGTTTCCAATTTAGGTTTCAAGCAGGGATTATACACACTAGGCTTTTTGAATTGCTCCATTCGGTACTCATTATTATTGAATAAACATTTAAGGTTTAACTTTCTAACAAAATCTCTGAAACAATTAATGCTTTCTATAATGTCCACCCTTTTTGAAGGCACAAAAGTAAGACATTTGCTCAGAGCCTGAATATGTTCCCTATTAAGTTGAAAATATTAAAATAACACAGATGAACAGATTCACACAGATACAGAAAAACAGTACTTAGCTAATCTCACTACATTTTCCTGATTGATCTAAAAAATGACTATTCCCTAGTCACTTTCTAGAGCAAACACAAAACAGTCCCAACAGCTACCAGGTACCTCAATAAAAAGTATATCCTTGTTAAAAAAGCAAAAACAGAACAGAGGTAAGGCTCCAGGCTTCTTCGAATCATTTTATTACTGCAAAACACAAGCGCTTTCACCAGTTAGGCTTCATCAGGTGTATGTAACTAACATAATTGCACCTGTATTTATATCAAACATCACATGACCATATTAAAATCTTAAAGGCATATAGAACATATAAAATATATATAAAAACAATACATAAAAACCACAAAGGACAATAGCGTATATTATCTTTGTAGTGGTCTATACTTTAAAATAGGTCTTAATGGTATATGGTCATTCAAACCATGACCATCATTAGCTCTCAACTTAACTATCCACTTTGTTTCTAAATTTTCAGTTTGTACCTTAATATCACCTCCCCTTAAACTTTCAAGACTTCTACCTATTACCCTAAATGAAAACCTATGCTGTATGCTAGTGTCTTTAATATGCCTAGCTAAGGCGTTAAACATACTTCCTTTCTTTATATGATAGATGTGTTCCCTAATTCTATCTTTAAATGGTGTATCAGTTTTACCTACATAGAACGTTCTACATATTTGGCATGTAGCCAAATAGACCACATGCATAGAATCACATTTAGCATTTATATTAAAAGTATGTATCATGCCTGTATCTGGATGTTGAAATTGCATGCTAGTATCTATAAAACTATAAAAATGGCATTTATTACAGGGTCTAGTCCCTAAATTAACACTATGCATAACCTGTTCTCTGGGATCACAGAGTTGTCTTTTTAATGACTTCTGGTTCTTAAAGGTAAATTGTGGGTGTGACTCTATTAACTTACTGACTTGTTTATCAGAAGTCAAAATATTACAATTTTTATTTATAACATCTGTATAATAATTTATGTTCCTAGAGTAACTAAAATATAGTCTTAAAGGTTGTGAAGTTTCTGACTTTCCTATCATTCTACTATCTTCTATCTGTTTAGAAAAGTAAGGTCTGGCTTTACTATGTCTTAATTTCCTTACTGTCTGCAAACTTTGGTTAATCAGCTTTTGATCATAACCTCTTTCCTTTAATTCACTTTGCATCGTACTAAGCTGTAGTGTAAAGACATCTTCTCTTGCATTTAATCTAGAAGCTCTGTATGCTTGGTTTTGTGCTACATTTCTAAAAATGAACTGAGGATGCATGCTATCTCTTCTAAGGAGGTTGTTTACATGACATTCCTTCCTGAACATTTTGATATTCAAATGACCATCCAAATCTTGTAATACTGTTACATCTAAAAAAAATTAATTTCACTGTAAGAATAATTCAAAGTAAATTTCAAGAAATTCGTGGAGGTATTGATAAAATTAACAAAGGACATGAGTTCATCTATTGAACCTCCCCATAACAGGAAAAGGTCATCCACAAATCTACGAAAAAACATGATTTTATTTTTATATTCACTCATCTCTAGTATGTTTTTCTCCCATCCTAACATTACAGCATTAGCGTAGCTGTTGGCGCAAGATGTTCCCATGGCTACACCATGACATTGCCAATAAAATCTATCTCTGAAAATAAACACATTATTTTCCAACACTAATCTTAACAGCACTCTTGTTGATTCTGTAAGATTACTATCAAATTTCCCATTTTCAGCCATTAATTCAACAACACTGTTGATTCCATAGTCATTTGGTATAACAGTGAACAATGACACCACATCAAGTGTAACCAATAATAATTGCATTTTGTCGGCATATTCCCTTTCAGATGTAAAATTATACAAATCCTTTACAAAATGCTCAGTGTCTTTCAAAATGTGCTTCACTTGATTAATATGATTTCTAAGTGTTTTTTCCAAAAAAATAGAGATAGATTCAGTACACCAATTTCTACCAGCTACTATAGGTCTCATGGGGGATTTTCAATATTTTTATGTATTTTGGGTAGACCTTGAATCATTGGTATAGTAGGGTTTAAATATTTTTTGATTCACAACAAGAATCAACTTTGAGAGTTCTCTCTCATCTAGTATTAAAACATCATCTTGTATTATATTACAGAATGGCATCACATATATCTGGTCATCTGACTTCTGGTTCCCATGCTACCTCTATTGCTGGGAACTGAACCAGAATTTAGTACACGTGTTACCATACACACAGACAGAGCTTTGCTGAGATGTGTTATAGCACTTGGAAGATATAAAATGATAAAACCATAAAACACTTCCACTCTTCCTACAGGAGCAAATAAACCATTCTTTGGCACAGACATTTCATCTCTGGCTGCAGTCAGAACTGTAAGATACAATCTTTATGGCATAAATTAAGTAATTTAATTTCTTACTATTTTCAAAGTTAGCTGGACAGAGATTAATCTCTTCTCTTCCAGTATCATCTGTTAACATATATACATTTCCACAGTTACAATACAGTCAGGACCCACTGTTGGTACATTTTTTAACACAAGCAGCTTTACAAATACATGTTTCAACACAAGTATTTTTACAAATCAGTTTGATATACAAATGACATATAATTCTTTACAAAATTATGTTGGGATGTGTTACACATCGAGTGCTCTACTTCTCCTGGCACAGCTGCCAATACCGCACATCATCACAGGTACATTGGAGAATTCCTTCAAAAAAGTAATCTGGAGTGAAACTACAAATGTAGGGATGATGTCCTTTTGAAATTACTTTTTTGATGGGGTCTCCCTGTAATATTGTATACCAGCTTCCAGATTTTCTTTAGGTTGTAAAGGATTCTATTTTGAGTAAATGTGAGGAGGCTGGACTTGTGTCACACAGTATTCTTTCTGACTAAGTTTCTTGGCTGTGTGAAGTTGCTCTGGTTTTCTTGTTTGGGGAGTGGGGGACCCTTTTCCATGTTTGCCAGACATTGTTCTTTGTCTTATAAAAGACTTTGACATCATTAGTTAGTCTTCTGTTATTTGAAGACTTGCAGAGTCTAGACTAGATACTGGTGGGAAGTGTATATCCTGAAGTTTACAAAGGATAAATATTTGTAAACTAGCAATATCACCTGGGTCACTCTGGGCTAGGTCGTCACCCAAATGTGCTTTGAAAGTTGAAAGTGCAGACTTTGGATGTTTTGTGGCGATTTAGATCTGATGGTGATGAAAGTGGGAAGAGATTTTGGGATGGGTGGTTTAAAGGTAAAGCTTATGGGGGAGGTGGAAGCTGTGGATAGAGGAGGGAGTCACTGGTGATCAGAAAATCTAGGAGAAAGTGACTGCCTGCTACTTTGAGACATATAAAGTTTCTTAGTGGTCGTGAAAGTCCTAGGTTTGTTAGAATGCCTTCTCATTCTACATATTTTGGATGTAGCAGGTTGATGCCATGTCACTTTGAATGATAATGTATTTTTACCTCCCTGCAGCTGACATCAGCCACCATCATCTCCTCTCCTAATTCACTGGGTCTACTGGACCAACCTTTACCTCTGTTGGGCTCAACTTCACCCATGTTTGAGGCTGATGAGAAGATCATAGGACAGATCATAGGAGTTTATTAGGGTATCAACCAAGAGGTCATTTTAAGCCTAGCCATTTCAACCCAATGTAATACTGCAGAAGTACTAGTTAATACCCAAGATTGCATTTATAGGATCATGGGATATTACACTCCTATTACAAGTACACTGGTGTAGCATTCTACTCTTGCTGGTAAATATGCCCTAAACCTACCACCCTGTAGCAGCCTTGTGAGTTTTAATATAGTTGACTTTAGGAGGTGTATATGTATAATTCTAGCCATGGTCAGTCTCCCAACCAAGTGGTATTCCAGTTAAAGCATACAGCTGATCAGGCTCTTGATGCTGTTTATTGCAGCATGCATGGGCTGCCATCTTCTTCCTAGGGTGTTTGGGCTGCTGTCAGATGCTTATTTCCATCCACCCCACCCAGTCCATCCAGCACTCCTTACACTAATTGAACACAGCATTCGAGGCTTTATCCCTGTGCATCAAGGGATCAGGTTAGAATGAAAATGTTTTTGTAAAGTTTGCAGGGATTTAAGATGCCTTAATTTGGACATATTGGAGGTTAGGGGAAGTAAGTAGATACTTTTACCAATTGGGGTTTTATATATATATATATATATATATATATATATATATATATATATATAACATCTTTGAAAAACCTCTTCGGTGAATGCCTGTTCGCCAACCAATAAACAGAGAACTCTAACTCCCATAAATGACCATTTTCGCAAATTTTTTTCCTAGGGGAAAAAATGCATGGCCATTGTTGGGAATTTGCCCTTTTCCCCACTGTAGTGCGATCTCAGAATTGGTATATTTAGTTAGCGGGGACATGGGGGACAAAGTCCCCCACATTGGGGGGTGTAAGGGCAAAGCCCCCCACTTTGAAGGGTTTGAAAGTTGGTCTGGTTTTTAGTTGGCCAAGTGATGTTTCCCCTAGGAAAAAAATTCACTGAAATGGCCGTTCGAAGAAGCTGTATTTCGCTGCTTATTGGTCGGCACTGAAGAGGTTTTTCAAGGATGTAATATAGACACTATATATACAGATGTGCCCACAAATTATTGCAATTTCACGGACTCTGTACACCTCAGATTGTGATTAAATAAATAACTAAATTTGCAATGGCCACTGCAATGTGTTTCATGTTGTTACCATCAGATGCCTACAGCATAACCCATTACAACTGCCCACACAATATTCTCTGTGAAACAAATTCATTCTGTCTCTATCTTTCACATGTGCACTCACACACACACAAACAATACTAACTGTAACACAAAATTCATCCAGTCACATACACAAAGACACATATACACACAATATAAACTGCATCAAAAATGCATCCTGTCTCTCTCAAGACACATAGACACACACACACACACACACACACACACACACACACACACACACACACACACACACACACACACACACATGCACAAAGGTGTGTGCATGCGGACACAAACACACACAAATGCACACACATATATACACACACACACACACACACACACACACACGCAAATAGGTGTGAGCATATACACACACAAACACACACACACACACACACACACACACACACACACACACACACACACACACACACACACACACACACACACCCACACATACACATACGCATGCTCACAGAAAGACACATATTAACTATCAAACAAGCATCTTGTCTCTCACACACACACACACACACGCACACACACGCACACACACGCACACACACACACACACATACACACAAACACACACACCCTCTGTATTAATTGTGTCAAAATATGCATCCTGGCCACATACACAAACATATGCACTTACACCCACATACATTGGTGATGGGCAACATTATCAAATAGTTGGTGGGGTATCAATTAAAAAGCTGCTGTATTTCGATGATATTGCACTATAAGCAGACTCTGATCCAGGAATTCAGCAAATGATAGGGAACTGGAATGTGACTCTTAAGGCAATGGGATGTAACTGATTATAGACAAGACAGTGGCATACCAGTAAATGGGGTAGACAGAAGATGCTGAAAACTGAAACAGAAGGGGAAATAATCCGACAGTTTAACAGCTTCAAGTATCCAAAAGGCCTGGTTGAAGAGAAGTCTGAACAAGGAAGTCAAAGCATAATCACAACTAGCTTCTACAAACTCTCAGGAGGAATGTATGATTGAAGAATGTCAAAAAAGCTAAAAAGTAAGGTACACAAAACAGTTTGGGTATTTTCGTGTATCTGAATTATGTTTGATGGAAAAGCAGAAACACAGCATATTTCTGTAATTTTATCACTTCATCATGTAAATAAACCTACCCAAAATGACAAAAATTGGATCCAGACTTTATTATTTGCTACACATAATTTCTCTGTATATATATTTCCATTTTGCAGTGTATGATATATCAATTCACTGGGATACTACCTTAAAGACAGAGGCTAAAGAGTAAAATTCTATATCTGATAATCCTTTTTAACTTTACTCCATGTTATAATGTGATTTCAATGCTATTCCTGGCTTATTTTCATACCATGGAGAGTCTAAAAGAAATTTGTTTTGTGTATAGTATATAATAACAATTTGGCAATAATGTCATTTTGATCAGGTTTAATCTATCTTCAAAAGTAAAAAAAAATGTTCTAGTCACCAATCATCTCACTGAAATGTTAATAATATTGTCACAGTTAACTTGCACCACAATTTCCAAAAGTATTTGTTGAAAAGCATTTCTAGCTATTTAAAATGTTTACAATTCCATTTGTCATTATAATCCCTGGAGGATATTCTGAAACACTTAACACACTGCATAATCCTATTTTTGACAGAACTGTTCATTGCATTATAAAGGAGCACTTGACAGACAGTTATACTGCAATAACAACATTCAATTGCTGTCTGGTAGCTGCACGGTGGTCTGTTGGATAATAAAAAAGAGGCCGAGTTAATGTAAATTAGCCATATGCCCTGCACCATGGCGTTACACTGTGAACAAAATAGCATGACAGAAATTCAAATGCAAAATATATTGCACTATTTAGGAGCAGAGCTCTGAAGACTGTATAGGGTAGTTTTATGGTAAACACCAAATGGCATCTGTAGCAGAAGTGCACTGCAACAGGTAAGT